>NC_140948.1:50883752-50886252 GCF_014529385.1 Adiantum capillus-veneris | reverse complement strand
TGTTGCACTGCACATGCAACATAAGCCTCATACACAACATTCAATCAAAAATAGATTATCGATGTCTTAATTTGGGCATCTTGCGGGGGAACAATCCCCGTCCATATCCCCCGTGATATCCCCACTCTCACCAGAAAGAAGGCCCCCGCTTTCACATCACCTGTGCTCAAGCTATAGTAGTACTTCTTCATGGTGCTATTCGACTTATTGCGAGTAGTAGGTTGAACAACCACATTGTTCTTAGCACGTGATGCACTGAATTTCACATGGTGCGTTGAATTGATTAGCTCCATCTTTCTAGCCTCATTTGTGTGTTTGGTGTCAGGTATCCTGTTGATTTTGTAGTGATTGATATACAACACAATCAATCCTGAGGAAGCCTACATGCCATCATTAAAATGAAGTGGTTAATCACGGACCGAGGTAATTAATGTGCTAACTAGGTGGAAAAGTTGAACCATTGATTGGGCAAACAATTTTGTCCAAAAGTTGGAAAGACAAGTCTCTTACATTGTATAGCACGTCCATAAAAATTTAAATGAAATGAAGACTATCTATCGCTATACTATTGTAATGGGGGAAGGGATTTTAACCCCTCCTTCCGGACACATGGCAGAAGGAGCTTCCTAAAGTGGTGCTCCCTACAGTTCGAGCGATAAAATGACTATGCGCACAAATATATATATATATATATATATATATATATATATATATATATATATACATATACACACACACACACACACACACACACACACACACACACACACACACACACACACACACACACACATATATAGATAGAGAGAGAGAGGGGGGGGGGGGGGGGGGGGGGGGGGGGGCGAAGGTGACTGACCATACTAGTTCATTTAATATCTACATGTTACATTTCAATATTTATTGACATATCAAATCTTCAAATGTCAATCAGTATTTAGTAAGTAACTAGTATGCGGCCCGCACGTTGCTGCGGCCAAGAAAAAGCAAGTCCCAATTTTGGTAACCCTCCTCGGGCCCCCTCCCCCTTCAAGGTGAAAACATGTGCAAACATTCTCTATGCATCCACACGGTAGTGCCAATTATATCTTGAATGCTTCATTATCAAAATAAATCATCCTATCCGAAGCTCTAATAAGATTCTCCATCCAACTATCAATAAATAGTGATCTTATGTAGGAAGCAGGAGGTGGCATCTAGAACCTCTCAAAAAAACAACCCAATGAAGAGCCACCCATGTGCACAACATTTTTCTATCATTGTTGAAGTATAAAGTAATTGCTAATTTTTTAAGCCATTACATTGTCCCATGGCTCTTTATATTGTTAAATGCTGTTTGCTAGCGATATGTACATGAGATACAACTTGGAGCTCCTAGGATGACAATTGTTTTAGGATGTATAGATAGTGTGTATAGCGATGGTAAACTTGGTGTTTAAGCTATGAAGATTTGTAGTTCTGTATAGCATGTACTATTCCAAATACATATGAATGATTATTCAAAACACAAACAAAGGTGAATGCATTTGGATGTTGCATATCTTCTCGCATTTGCTTATGATAAAGCTTCCTCGTCTTGCCCTTGTAATGGGCATATCTTGTAGTCAATGTAGTTCAATAGATGCTAGATCATACTCAAACTACAAGTCAAAGCCTTATTGTACTTTTAAAAGTATGCCACACTTTTAAAACCGTCTTGCCAATACCTCCCTTCACCTCCTCTGAAAGCATCCCAAACCTTCCTCATCATCGTTCATGGTTGATTGAATATTAAGAGAAGCCCTTGCTTTGCCTTCCTTGAAAATAGCCAAGAGCTTCCTCACCTTTTTGTAGTGTTTCTCTCACTGGGCATAAGCACAGTCCAAGAGCATATAGTGCAACAAACAATTCAATCATAGAGGCAACATTTGGAATGAGATCTAAAAAGAAACCCTTTCTTTTTCTCCTTTGAAAGTATCCCAAAGCTAATTGAGAAGCCCTAGCTTTGCCTCCCCTCAAAAGAGCCCATAGCTTCCTCACTGTTCTCTCGTCTTTCCCTTGCTTGGAATAAGGGCAACCCAAGATCATATATTGCAACAAACAATGCAACCCAAGAGACAATGTTTTGCAATAAGAGCTCATCAACGGGTTTCAAAAGATCACCACAGTTGGCATACATGTTGGCCAAAGCATTGTCAAAACATGAGGTTTTCTTCTAGGAGCCCCACTTACCATCACATTATAAATTTATCTCTCCATGTCAATTTCTTGCAGAGTGGAAAATTCCATCAAGTTGCAACATTACAAAGAAGCCCTTTCTTCAACTCGTCTAAAAGCATCCCAAAGCTTCCTCATCATACATAGGTTATCATCTAGAGAGAAGCCTTTGCATTGTCTCCCCCAGAAAAACCCAAAGCTTTCTCACATTTCCCTCAAGTTTCGCTCACTGGGCAAAGGGCACTCCAAGAGCATATGCTACAATATCCAATCCTATCCAAGAGGCAATATTTCAAAATTGGAGTGC